>NC_048590.1:15000-17500 GCF_013265735.2 Oncorhynchus mykiss | reverse complement strand
CCAAAAGCCCCTCTTTTGGGTATCCCAACCCGCTAGGACCAAACACGCGCTACTGAACCTACTGCCAATCCAGATCTAATCTGGGGTAGATAGTGGTCCAGCGCGTTACGTGAGTCTCCCGTGTGTAAGGGGGCTTGGGAGGGTTGAGCCGATAGGTCTGCCAACAGGCCCCAGAGGGGTCCCGAAGGAGTCCGGTCGCTACCATTTCCTCCGGTCTTCTTGCTTGGTGTATGGTCGGGCCTAGTTTGCTTAGGGTCTGCTCGCTGCGGGGGAGTCGACAAAACCGTGCCCCCAGAGTAGTTGGAGAAAAAAGGTTCTCGTCCGTTGGGGGTGCTGGTGGGTATCTTCAGTGAGGTAGAGTTGGAAGGATGGTGAGATGGTGAGGGTTCTTGGTAAATAACATAAAGATATTTAGATTTCTATTTTATAGTTTCTTTGCATCAAAGGGTCCATGGTCATGGTAACCCTGAGTTCAAGAAAGCGGGAAAAAAAATGATATACTTATATATAAATATATAGTTATATATATATATATATCTTTTTTATTTATTTATTTATTTATTTATTTATTTATTTTTTTTTTTTAATTAATTTTTTTTTATTTTTTTTTTTAATTTATTTATTTATTTTTTTATTTTTTTATTTTTTTTTTTTATTATTTTTTTTTTTTTTTTTATTTTATTTTTTTTTAATTAAAAGGAAAGTATTTCTTGAGAGTCCATGGGCATGGTAACTCTATGGTGCTATTTGAAGATCTGTTTTTTGTGGTCTTAATGACCCCCTATCTGTTGTATGGGATGTGGGGTGTGTAAGGTGCAGGTGCAGTGTCTATCCAGTCGTTCCTCCGTTGTACTGAAGGCCTCAGTAATAGTCCAGTCGTGGTGGTGGTATAGGGCCTGGAGGTTCCCGGGGGTAGTAATTCGTCCCTCTGGTTTATAATGTGAGGTGGCTGCTTACCAGGGAGTCCTTGAGATTTTTGTTCCGTTTGAAGGCCAGGATGGGTGTGTGGAGAGGGAGTAGTTGTTTGCGCTGGAGTCTTTGCTGGATGATAGTAGTCACTCGGAGGCTGGGTGAGTTGTAGGTTGTAATGATGGGTAGGATCCGGTGGTTTCCTTTGTTTGGTCCCGGGCGTGGGTGTCTCCTGGTGTAGTGTTTGGTTTTTTTGAGCTCCGAGCGGGTGTATCCTCTGTTTTTGATGAGTGCTTTGGAGAGGGTGCGTGTAGCAATTTGGAGGTCTATGGTTTGGGTGCATATCCGGCGGAACCTCAGGAATTGTGATTTTAATATTCCTCTCCCGGTGTGCGGAGGATGGAAGCTGGTGGCATGCAGGAGTGCGTGCGTGTCTGTGTTCTTGAAGTACATTTTGGTATCGAGTCTACCAGTCCTGATGAGGTTGGGTCCTTTGTAGGTGATGGTGTCCAAGAAATGTACTTGAGAACTGTGGAGTTGGTGTGTCAAGTTGATGGAGGGGTGGTGGTTGTTGAGGATGGTTATGAATTGAAGGAATTCTGCTGTGCCATGTTGCCATATTCCCCATATGTCGTCGAGATAACGGTATAGGCGGAATGGTTTGAATTGGCATAGTGGGTAGACAGTGTTTTCCCATTCGGCCAGGTAGATGTCTGCATAGGCCGGTGCAAATCTTTTTCCCATGGCTACCCCTTTGGTTTGGAGGTAGGTGTTGCCGTTGAATTCGAAATCGTTACGGGTAAGGGCCAGTTCAAGGAGGCGTAGGAGGTGGTCATCAGGTCTGTCCGGTGAGGGGTATTTTGTAAGGGTGGCTCTGACGGCTGTAAGTCCTGCTCCTAATTCGATGTTGGTGTAGAGGCTCTCGATATCCATGGTGAATAGGAGGTCATCAGGGGTGACTGGAGTGTTTGCGATTTTCTGGAGGAAGTCAGGGGTATCTTTGAGGTAGCTGTTGTGTTTGGAGGCAAGGGGACGAAGGTGTATGTCTAGCCATTGAGAGATGCCGTATGTTTCACTGCCGCAGTCTGAAATGATGGGTCTCCCCGGGGGGGTTTCAAATGGGAGAGGCCAAGTGGAGGGGTCTTTGTGGATTTTGGGGAGTAGGTAGAAGCATCTGCTCCTGGTAGGTGTATCCCCTGTGAGGTAGTCTCGTTGCCTTTTGGTGATGAGGTTCTAGCGTTCCATTTGGAGGAGTTCTCTTTTGATGAGTGCTGTAGATCGGAGGTAGATGGGTCTCTCTATGAGTTGGTAAAAGGCTGTGTTTTGGAGTTGCCTTTCTGCTTCGAGGATATATTGTTGGGTGTCCATGATGACGATAGCTGAGCCCTTATCCGCTGGTTTGATGATGATGGTGGGGTTATTTTTGAGTTGTTGGAGTGCTGTGGTTTCCTCCTTGGTAAGGTTGTAGGTGGGTTCCGGGGAGAAGGTAGTGGTATTGATGGTATCCCAGTCTTTATTCATGATGTCCGTTATCCAGGGGGGTAGGTCTGTGATAGGCGGTACCCAGCCTGTGGGTTTTTGTAGCCGTGCT
>NC_048590.1:0-10000 GCF_013265735.2 Oncorhynchus mykiss | reverse complement strand
GTTAGGGTTAGGGTTAGGGTTAGGGTTAGGGTTAGGGTTAGGGTTAGGGTTAGGGTTAGGGTTAGGGTTAGGGTTAGGGTTAGGGTTAGGGTTAGGGTTAGGGTTAGGGTTAGGGTTAGGGTTAGGGTTAGGGTTAGGGTTAGGGTTAGGGTTAGGGTTAGGGTTAGGGTTAGGGTTAGGGTTAGGGTTAGGGTTAGGGTTAGGGTTAGGGTTAGGGTTAGGGTTAGGGTTAGGGTTAGGGTTAGGGTTAGGGTTAGGGTTAGGGTTAGGGTTAGGGTTAGGGTTAGGGTTAGGGTTAGGGTTAGGGTTAGGGTTAGGGTTAGGGTTAGGGTTAGGGTTAGGGTTAGGGTTAGGGTTAGGGTTAGGGTTAGGGTTAGGGTTAGGGTTAGGGTTAGGGTTAGGGTTAGGGTTAGGGTTAGGGTTAGGGTTAGGGTTAGGGTTAGGGTTAGGGTTAGGGTTAGGGTTAGGGTTAGGGTTAGGGTTAGGGTTAGGGTTAGGGTTAGGGTTAGGGTTAGGGTTAGGGTTAGGGTTAGGGTTAGGGTTAGGGTTAGGGTTAGGGTTAGGGTTAGGGTTAGGGTTAGGGTTAGGGTTAGGGTTAGGGTTAGGGTTAGGGTTAGGGTTAGGGTTAGGGTTAGGGTTAGGGTTAGGGTTAGGGTTAGGGTTAGGGTTAGGGTTAGGGTTAGGGTTAGGGTTAGGGTTAGGGTTAGGGTTAGGGTTAGGGTTAGGGTTAGGGTTAGGGTTAGGGTTAGGGTTAGGGTTAGGGTTAGGGTTAGGGTTAGGGTTAGGGTTAGGGTTAGGGTTAGGGTTAGGGTTAGGGTTAGGGTTAGGGTTAGGGTTAGGGTTAGGGTTAGGGTTAGGGTTAGGGTTAGGGTTAGGGTTAGGGTTAGGGTTAGGGTTAGGGTTAGGGTTAGGGTTAGGGTTAGGGTTAGGGTTAGGGTTAGGGTTAGGGTTAGGGTTAGGGTTAGGGTTAGGGTTAGGGTTAGGGTTAGGGTTAGGGTTAGGGTTAGGGTTAGGGTTAGGGTTAGGGTTAGGGTTAGGGTTAGGGTTAGGGTTAGGGTTAGGGTTAGGGTTAGGGTTAGGGTTAGGGTTAGGGTTAGGGTTAGGGTTAGGGTTAGGGTTAGGGTTAGGGTTAGGGTTAGGGTTAGGGTTAGGGTTAGGGTTAGGGTTAGGGTTAGGGTTAGGGTTAGGGTTAGGGTTAGGGTTAGGGTTAGGGTTAGGGTTAGGGTTAGGGTTAGGGTTAGGGTTAGGGTTAGGGTTAGGGTTAGGGTTAGGGTTAGGGTTAGGGTTAGGGTTAGGGTTAGGGTTAGGGTTAGGGTTAGGGTTAGGGTTAGGGTTAGGGTTAGGGTTAGGGTTAGGGTTAGGGTTAGGGTTAGGGTTAGGGTTAGGGTTAGGGTTAGGGTTAGGGTTAGGGTTAGGGTTAGGGTTAGGGTTAGGGTTAGGGTTAGGGTTAGGGTTAGGGTTAGGGTTAGGGTTAGGGTTAGGGTTAGGGTTAGGGTTAGGGTTAGGGTTAGGGTTAGGGTTAGGGTTAGGGTTAGGGTTAGGGTTAGGGTTAGGGTTAGGGTTAGGGTTAGGGTTAGGGTTAGGGTTAGGGTTAGGGTTAGGGTTAGGGTTAGGGTTAGGGTTAGGGTTAGGGTTAGGGTTAGGGTTAGGGTTAGGGTTAGGGTTAGGGTTAGGGTTAGGGTTAGGGTTAGGGTTAGGGTTAGGGTTAGGGTTAGGGTTAGGGTTAGGGTTAGGGTTAGGGTTAGGGTTAGGGTTAGGGTTAGGGTTAGGGTTAGGGTTAGGGTTAGGGTTAGGGTTAGGGTTAGGGTTAGGGTTAGGGTTAGGGTTAGGGTTAGGGTTAGGGTTAGGGTTAGGGTTAGGGTTAGGGTTAGGGTTAGGGTTAGGGTTAGGGTTAGGGTTAGGGTTAGGGTTAGGGTTAGGGTTAGGGTTAGGGTTAGGGTTAGGGTTAGGGTTAGGGTTAGGGTTAGGGTTAGGGTTAGGGTTAGGGTTAGGGTTAGGGTTAGGGTTAGGGTTAGGGTTAGGGTTAGGGTTAGGGTTAGGGTTAGGGTTAGGGTTAGGGTTAGGGTTAGGGTTAGGGTTAGGGTTAGGGTTAGGGTTAGGGTTAGGGTTAGGGTTAGGGTTAGGGTTAGGGTTAGGGTTAGGGTTAGGGTTAGGGTTAGGGTTAGGGTTAGGGTTAGGGTTAGGGTTAGGGTTAGGGTTAGGGTTAGGGTTAGGGTTAGGGTTAGGGTTAGGGTTAGGGTTAGGGTTAGGGTTAGGGTTAGGGTTAGGGTTAGGGTTAGGGTTAGGGTTAGGGTTAGGGTTAGGGTTAGGGTTAGGGTTAGGGTTAGGGTTAGGGTTAGGGTTAGGGTTAGGGTTAGGGTTAGGGTTAGGGTTAGGGTTAGGGTTAGGGTTAGGGTTAGGGTTAGGGTTAGGGTTAGGGTTAGGGTTAGGGTTAGGGTTAGGGTTAGGGTTAGGGTTAGGGTTAGGGTTAGGGTTAGGGTTAGGGTTAGGGTTAGGGTTAGGGTTAGGGTTAGGGTTAGGGTTAGGGTTAGGGTTAGGGTTAGGGTTAGGGTTAGGGTTAGGGTTAGGGTTAGGGTTAGGGTTAGGGTTAGGGTTAGGGTTAGGGTTAGGGTTAGGGTTAGGGTTAGGGTTAGGGTTAGGGTTAGGGTTAGGGTTAGGGTTAGGGTTAGGGTTAGGGTTAGGGTTAGGGTTAGGGTTAGGGTTAGGGTTAGGGTTAGGGTTAGGGTTAGGGTTAGGGTTAGGGTTAGGGTTAGGGTTAGGGTTAGGGTTAGGGTTAGGGTTAGGGTTAGGGTTAGGGTTAGGGTTAGGGTTAGGGTTAGGGTTAGGGTTAGGGTTAGGGTTAGGGTTAGGGTTAGGGTTAGGGTTAGGGTTAGGGTTAGGGTTAGGGTTAGGGTTAGGGTTAGGGTTAGGGTTAGGGTTAGGGTTAGGGTTAGGGTTAGGGTTAGGGTTAGGGTTAGGGTTAGGGTTAGGGTTAGGGTTAGGGTTAGGGTTAGGGTTAGGGTTAGGGTTAGGGTTAGGGTTAGGGTTAGGGTTAGGGTTAGGGTTAGGGTTAGGGTTAGGGTTAGGGTTAGGGTTAGGGTTAGGGTTAGGGTTAGGGTTAGGGTTAGGGTTAGGGTTAGGGTTAGGGTTAGGGTTAGGGTTAGGGTTAGGGTTAGGGTTAGGGTTAGGGTTAGGGTTAGGGTTAGGGTTAGGGTTAGGGTTAGGGTTAGGGTTAGGGTTAGGGTTAGGGTTAGGGTTAGGGTTAGGGTTAGGGTTAGGGTTAGGGTTAGGGTTAGGGTTAGGGTTAGGGTTAGGGTTAGGGTTAGGGTTAGGGTTAGGGTTAGGGTTAGGGTTAGGGTTAGGGTTAGGGTTAGGGTTAGGGTTAGGGTTAGGGTTAGGGTTAGGGTTAGGGTTAGGGTTAGGGTTAGGGTTAGGGTTAGGGTTAGGGTTAGGGTTAGGGTTAGGGTTAGGGTTAGGGTTAGGGTTAGGGTTAGGGTTAGGGTTAGGGTTAGGGTTAGGGTTAGGGTTAGGGTTAGGGTTAGGGTTAGGGTTAGGGTTAGGGTTAGGGTTAGGGTTAGGGTTAGGGTTAGGGTTAGGGTTAGGGTTAGGGTTAGGGTTAGGGTTAGGGTTAGGGTTAGGGTTAGGGTTAGGGTTAGGGTTAGGGTTAGGGTTAGGGTTAGGGTTAGGGTTAGGGTTAGGGTTAGGGTTAGGGTTAGGGTTAGGGTTAGGGTTAGGGTTAGGGTTAGGGTTAGGGTTAGGGTTAGGGTTAGGGTTAGGGTTAGGGTTAGGGTTAGGGTTAGGGTTAGGGTTAGGGTTAGGGTTAGGGTTAGGGTTAGGGTTAGGGTTAGGGTTAGGGTTAGGGTTAGGGTTAGGGTTAGGGTTAGGGTTAGGGTTAGGGTTAGGGTTAGGGTTAGGGTTAGGGTTAGGGTTAGGGTTAGGGTTAGGGTTAGGGTTAGGGTTAGGGTTAGGGTTAGGGTTAGGGTTAGGGTTAGGGTTAGGGTTAGGGTTAGGGTTAGGGTTAGGGTTAGGGTTAGGGTTAGGGTTAGGGTTAGGGTTAGGGTTAGGGTTAGGGTTAGGGTTAGGGTTAGGGTTAGGGTTAGGGTTAGGGTTAGGGTTAGGGTTAGGGTTAGGGTTAGGGTTAGGGTTAGGGTTAGGGTTAGGGTTAGGGTTAGGGTTAGGGTTAGGGTTAGGGTTAGGGTTAGGGTTAGGGTTAGGGTTAGGGTTAGGGTTAGGGTTAGGGTTAGGGTTAGGGTTAGGGTTAGGGTTAGGGTTAGGGTTAGGGTTAGGGTTAGGGTTAGGGTTAGGGTTAGGGTTAGGGTTAGGGTTAGGGTTAGGGTTAGGGTTAGGGTTAGGGTTAGGGTTAGGGTTAGGGTTAGGGTTAGGGTTAGGGTTAGGGTTAGGGTTAGGGTTAGGGTTAGGGTTAGGGTTAGGGTTAGGGTTAGGGTTAGGGTTAGGGTTAGGGTTAGGGTTAGGGTTAGGGTTAGGGTTAGGGTTAGGGTTAGGGTTAGGGTTAGGGTTAGGGTTAGGGTTAGGGTTAGGGTTAGGGTTAGGGTTAGGGTTAGGGTTAGGGTTAGGGTTAGGGTTAGGGTTAGGGTTAGGGTTAGGGTTAGGGTTAGGGTTAGGGTTAGGGTTAGGGTTAGGGTTAGGGTTAGGGTTAGGGTTAGGGTTAGGGTTAGGGTTAGGGTTAGGGTTAGGGTTAGGGTTAGGGTTAGGGTTAGGGTTAGGGTTAGGGTTAGGGTTAGGGTTAGGGTTAGGGTTAGGGTTAGGGTTAGGGTTAGGGTTAGGGTTAGGGTTAGGGTTAGGGTTAGGGTTAGGGTTAGGGTTAGGGTTAGGGTTAGGGTTAGGGTTAGGGTTAGGGTTAGGGTTAGGGTTAGGGTTAGGGTGGGTTAGGGTTAGGGTTAGGGTTAGGGTTAGGGTTAGGGTTAGGGTTAGGGTTAGGGTTAGGGTTAGGGTTAGGGTTAGGGTTAGGGTTAGGGTTAGGGTTAGGGTTAGGGTTAGGGTTAGGGTTAGGGTTAGGGTTAGGGTTAGGGTTAGGGTTAGGGTTAGGGTTAGGGTTAGGGTTAGGGTTAGGGTTAGGGTTAGGGTTAGGGTTAGGGTTAGGGTTAGGGTTAGGGTTAGGGTTAGGGTTAGGGTTAGGGTTAGGGTTAGGGTTAGGGTTAGGGTTAGGGTTAGGGTTAGGGTTAGGGTTAGGGTTAGGGTTAGGGTTAGGGTTAGGGTTAGGGTTAGGGTTAGGGTTAGGGTTAGGGTTAGGGTTAGGGTTAGGGTTAGGGTTAGGGTTAGGGTTAGGGTTAGGGTTAGGGTTAGGGTTAGGGTTAGGGTTAGGGTTAGGGTTAGGGTTAGGGTTAGGGTTAGGGTTAGGGTTAGGGTTAGGGTTAGGGTTAGGGTTAGGGTTAGGGTTAGGGTTAGGGTTAGGGTTAGGGTTAGGGTTAGGGTTAGGGTTAGGGTTAGGGTTAGGGTTAGGGTTAGGGTTAGGGTTAGGGTTAGGGTTAGGGTTAGGGTTAGGGTTAGGGTTAGGGTTAGGGTTAGGGTTAGGGTTAGGGTTAGGGTTAGGGTTAGGGTTAGGGTTAGGGTTAGGGTTAGGGTTAGGGTTAGGGTTAGGGTTAGGGTTAGGGTTAGGGTTAGGGTTAGGGTTAGGGTTAGGGTTAGGGTTAGGGTTAGGGTTAGGGTTAGGGTTAGGGTTAGGGTTAGGGTTAGGGTTAGGGTTAGGGTTAGGGTTAGGGTTAGGGTTAGGGTTAGGGTTAGGGTTAGGGTTAGGGTTAGGGTTAGGGTTAGGGTTAGGGTTAGGGTTAGGGTTAGGGTTAGGGTTAGGGTTAGGGTTAGGGTTAGGGTTAGGGTTAGGGTTAGGGTTAGGGTTAGGGTTAGGGTTAGGGTTAGGGTTAGGGTTAGGGTTAGGGTTAGGGTTAGGGTTAGGGTTAGGGTTAGGGTTAGGGTTAGGGTTAGGGTTAGGGTTAGGGTTAGGGTTAGGGTTAGGGTTAGGGTTAGGGTTAGGGTTAGGGTTAGGGTTAGGGTTAGGGTTAGGGTTAGGGTTAGGGTTAGGGTTAGGGTTAGGGTTAGGGTTAGGGTTAGGGTTAGGGTTAGGGTTAGGGTTAGGGTTAGGGTTAGGGTTAGGGTTAGGGTTAGGGTTAGGGTTAGGGTTAGGGTTAGGGTTAGGGTTAGGGTTAGGGTTAGGGTTAGGGTTAGGGTTAGGGTTAGGGTTAGGGTTAGGGTTAGGGTTAGGGTTAGGGTTAGGGTTAGGGTTAGGGTTAGGGTTAGGGTTAGGGTTAGGGTTAGGGTTAGGGTTAGGGTTAGGGTTAGGGTTAGGGTTAGGGTTAGGGTTAGGGTTAGGGTTAGGGTTAGGGTTAGGGTTAGGGTTAGGGTTAGGGTTAGGGTTAGGGTTAGGGTTAGGGTTAGGGTTAGGGTTAGGGTTAGGGTTAGGGTTAGGGTTAGGGTTAGGGTTAGGGTTAGGGTTAGGGTTAGGGTTAGGGTTAGGGTTAGGGTTAGGGTTAGGGTTAGGGTTAGGGTTAGGGTTAGGGTTAGGGTTAGGGTTAGGGTTAGGGTTAGGGTTAGGGTTAGGGTTAGGGTTAGGGTTAGGGTTAGGGTTAGGGTTAGGGTTAGGGTTAGGGTTAGGGTTAGGGTTAGGGTTAGGGTTAGGGTTAGGGTTAGGGTTAGGGTTAGGGTTAGGGTTAGGGTTAGGGTTAGGGTTAGGGTTAGGGTTAGGGTTAGGGTTAGGGTTAGGGTTAGGGTTAGGGTTAGGGTTAGGGTTAGGGTTAGGGTTAGGGTTAGGGTTAGGGTTAGGGTTAGGGTTAGGGTTAGGGTTAGGGTTAGGGTTAGGGTTAGGGTTAGGGTTAGGGTTAGGGTTAGGGTTAGGGTTAGGGTTAGGGTTAGGGTTAGGGTTAGGGTTAGGGTTAGGGTTAGGGTTAGGGTTAGGGTTAGGGTTAGGGTTAGGGTTAGGGTTAGGGTTAGGGTTAGGGTTAGGGTTAGGGTTAGGGTTAGGGTTAGGGTTAGGGTTAGGGTTAGGGTTAGGGTTAGGGTTAGGGTTAGGGTTAGGGTTAGGGTTAGGGTTAGGGTTAGGGTTAGGGTTAGGGTTAGGGTTAGGGTTAGGGTTAGGGTTAGGGTTAGGGTTAGGGTTAGGGTTAGGGTTAGGGTTAGGGTTAGGGTTAGGGTTAGGGTTAGGGTTAGGGTTAGGGTTAGGGTTAGGGTTAGGGTTAGGGTTAGGGTTAGGGTTAGGGTTAGGGTTAGGGTTAGGGTTAGGGTTAGGGTTAGGGTTAGGGTTAGGGTTAGGGTTAGGGTTAGGGTTAGGGTTAGGGTTAGGGTTAGGGTTAGGGTTAGGGTTAGGGTTAGGGTTAGGGTTAGGGTTAGGGTTAGGGTTAGGGTTAGGGTTAGGGTTAGGGTTAGGGTTAGGGTTAGGGTTAGGGTTAGGGTTAGGGTTAGGGTTAGGGTTAGGGTTAGGGTTAGGGTTAGGGTTAGGGTTAGGGTTAGGGTTAGGGTTAGGGTTAGGGTTAGGGTTAGGGTTAGGGTTAGGGTTAGGGTTAGGGTTAGGGTTAGGGTTAGGGTTAGGGTTAGGGTTAGGGTTAGGGTTAGGGTTAGGGTTAGGGTTAGGGTTAGGGTTAGGGTTAGGGTTAGGGTTAGGGTTAGGGTTAGGGTTAGGGTTAGGGTTAGGGTTAGGGTTAGGGTTAGGGTTAGGGTTAGGGTTAGGGTTAGGGTTAGGGTTAGGGTTAGGGTTAGGGTTAGGGTTAGGGTTAGGGTTAGGGTTAGGGTTAGGGTTAGGGTTAGGGTTAGGGTTAGGGTTAGGGTTAGGGTTAGGGTTAGGGTTAGGGTTAGGGTTAGGGTTAGGGTTAGGGTTAGGGTTAGGGTTAGGGTTAGGGTTAGGGTTAGGGTTAGGGTTAGGGTTAGGGTTAGGGTTAGGGTTAGGGTTAGGGTTAGGGTTAGGGTTAGGGTTAGGGTTAGGGTTAGGGTTAGGGTTAGGGTTAGGGTTAGGGTTAGGGTTAGGGTTAGGGTTAGGGTTAGGGTTAGGGTTAGGGTTAGGGTTAGGGTTAGGGTTAGGGTTAGGGTTAGGGTTAGGGTTAGGGTTAGGGTTAGGGTTAGGGTTAGGGTTAGGGTTAGGGTTAGGGTTAGGGTTAGGGTTAGGGTTAGGGTTAGGGTTAGGGTTAGGGTTAGGGTTAGGGTTAGGGTTAGGGTTAGGGTTAGGGTTAGGGTTAGGGTTAGGGTTAGGGTTAGGGTTAGGGTTAGGGTTAGGGTTAGGGTTAGGGTTAGGGTTAGGGTTAGGGTTAGGGTTAGGGTTAGGGTTAGGGTTAGGGTTAGGGTTAGGGTTAGGGTTAGGGTTAGGGTTAGGGTTAGGGTTAGGGTTAGGGTTAGGGTTAGGGTTAGGGTTAGGGTTAGGGTTAGGGTTAGGGTTAGGGTTAGGGTTAGGGTTAGGGTTAGGGTTAGGGTTAGGGTTAGGGTTAGGGTTAGGGTTAGGGTTAGGGTTAGGGTTAGGGTTAGGGTTAGGGTTAGGGTTAGGGTTAGGGTTAGGGTTAGGGTTAGGGTTAGGGTTAGGGTTAGGGTTAGGGTTAGGGTTAGGGTTAGGGTTAGGGTTAGGGTTAGGGTTAGGGTTAGGGTTAGGGTTAGGGTTAGGGTTAGGGTTAGGGTTAGGGTTAGGGTTAGGGTTAGGGTTAGGGTTAGGGTTAGGGTTAGGGTTAGGGTTAGGGTTAGGGTTAGGGTTAGGGTTAGGGTTAGGGTTAGGGTTAGGGTTAGGGTTAGGGTTAGGGTTAGGGTTAGGGTTAGGGTTAGGGTTAGGGTTAGGGTTAGGGTTAGGGTTAGGGTTAGGGTTAGGGTTAGGGTTAGGGTTAGGGTTAGGGTTAGGGTTAGGGTTAGGGTTAGGGTTAGGGTTAGGGTTAGGGTTAGGGTTAGGGTTAGGGTTAGGGTTAGGGTTAGGGTTAGGGTTAGGGTTAGGGTTAGGGTTAGGGTTAGGGTTAGGGTTAGGGTTAGGGTTAGGGTTAGGGTTAGGGTTAGGGTTAGGGTTAGGGTTAGGGTTAGGGTTAGGGTTAGGGTTAGGGTTAGGGTTAGGGTTAGGGTTAGGGTTAGGGTTAGGGTTAGGGTTAGGGTTAGGGTTAGGGTTAGGGTTAGGGTTAGGGTTAGGGTTAGGGTTAGGGTTAGGGTTAGGGTTAGGGTTAGGGTTAGGGTTAGGGTTAGGGTTAGGGTTAGGGTTAGGGTTAGGGTTAGGGTTAGGGTTAGGGTTAGGGTTAGGGTTAGGGTTAGGGTTAGGGTTAGGGTTAGGGTTAGGGTTAGGGTTAGGGTTAGGGTTAGGGTTAGGGTTAGGGTTAGGGTTAGGGTTAGGGTTAGGGTTAGGGTTAGGGTTAGGGTTAGGGTTAGGGTTAGGGTTAGGGTTAGGGTTAGGGTTAGGGTTAGGGTTAGGGTTAGGGTTAGGGTTAGGGTTAGGGTTAGGGTTAGGGTTAGGGTTAGGGTTAGGGTTAGGGTTAGGGTTAGGGTTAGGGTTAGGGTTAGGGTTAGGGTTAGGGTTAGGGTTAGGGTTAGGGTTAGGGTTAGGGTTAGGGTTAGGGTTAGGGTTAGGGTTAGGGTTAGGGTTAGGGTTAGGGTTAGGGTTAGGGTTAGGGTTAGGGTTAGGGTTAGGGTTAGGGTTAGGGTTAGGGTTAGGGTTAGGGTTAGGGTTAGGGTTAGGGTTAGGGTTAGGGTTAGGGTTAGGGTTAGGGTTAGGGTTAGGGTTAGGGTTAGGGTTAGGGTTAGGGTTAGGGTTAGGGTTAGGGTTAGGGTTAGGGTTAGGGTTAGGGTTAGGGTTAGGGTTAGGGTTAGGGTTAGGGTTAGGGTTAGGGTTAGGGTTAGGGTTAGGGTTAGGGTTAGGGTTAGGGTTAGGGTTAGGGTTAGGGTTAGGGTTAGGGTTAGGGTTAGGGTTAGGGTTAGGGTTAGGGTTAGGGTTAGGGTTAGGGTTAGGGTTAGGGTTAGGGTTAGGGTTAGGGTTAGGGTTAGGGTTAGGGTTAGGGTTAGGGTTAGGGTTAGGGTTAGGGTTAGGGTTAGGGTTAGGGTTAGGGTTAGGGTTAGGGTTAGG